>NC_088375.1:147375000-147390000 GCF_037993035.2 Macaca fascicularis
TGCACAGGTGACACAGTTCTGGTTCGCGCATGGGCTTCCAAGTGGGGCAAATCTATGTGGCCTTAGAACATTATGCAAACATGCAGAACCTCCATTTCCTTACCTGTTAAGTGGCAGTGATGACACCTTACTTGAGGGGCTGTCACAAAAGTTAAATGAGGTACAGTACCTGACACATAACAGCATTGTTCATACTGACCTAGATTTAAGCATCAGCTCTACCATGTACTGAACATATGGGGCAAGTTACCCAACCTTTGTAAGTCTCAGTTTCCATATGTGTAAAATGGATCCATAAAACCCACTTTATAGGTTTTATGAGAATTAAACGAGTGATTGCATACAAAGTGCTGAGCTCAATAATTGTTAGCTCTAATTGAATTACTAGATAAACAACAAATGATAATTTCTTCTCCTTTCCCAAATAGCTATGAAATGGGAAATGTGTCATTATCCTTTTGAAGGAAAGTGTGTCATCAAAAAGGCACTACAACTATTAATATTTTCACATGTAAACAATGATAGCTGGATCAAAGTCTCCTTCCCAAGGCAATCAGACATTTTTAATATTCACTAGTTTGCTATGGTTTTAAATGTATAGCATCAACTCTATTATCTGATGGAGACTGGTATGGCAAAGTTTTAATCCTAATATGCTTTTCTTTATAGGTGACCATGGGAACCTGTTGATAAGGCTCTGGGGTCAGATTCATCTCTGTGCAGCCAACTCTAGCAGTGTGACTCTGAGCAAGGGTTTTTTAACCTAAGTTCCTGCTTCCTCAAATGCAAATGTAGGAATAGTAACATCTTCCTCAAAGTTGTATGCTGGGGATAACACATGAAAGAGATGCCTGGGCCACATAATTGTTTAAGAAATGTTCATTTCTTTCTTGAGCTACCTTCTACCAACTATTTGGTCTGAGTTTATGAAACTGTAAATTTTGAATAACATTTGCCTAACAAAGGCATTATTACCTTGCTTAAAAACACACACAATACATTCTAAACCAAAAATAATCTGAGTGTAATCCATTATTTTGGATTAATCTATATCATCACTCTCCTCCCTTAGAGAAGACAGGCCAAGAGTTGGTTACAATAATGTTTGAAGTAAGTTGAAGACCTTATAATTAACACTTAAGTTGGAGAATTTATTGTATTTTCCAGTGTTTCAGTATTTACAATCCAAAATAGTGTCATCCTCAGAATATAAAGCCCTTTTACCTTTAGTGATATGTCAAATGCACTGGCAAATATAGCTGTTGTCAGTAAATTCCTATTTAACAGATGGGCAAGATGAGGTAGTGAGATTAAATGACTAGCCCATGGCTAATATTTGATTAGAAAGACAAATTTAATCATAGTTGCCATTTGACTTCCTTTCAGGACTAGAATTAAATTTCAAGTGTCTCCTGACTCCCAGTTTAGTGCTTATTTCACTACAGTGCAATATGTGCTTTATTACATGCTTTAAAATAAGAGGAGAGAGTGGGGAGGCACAAGCGCCTTCCTCCTAAAAGGCACAAAGCACAAAATACGAGGTCAATAGTCCATCATTTATTGTCATAACACTCCCCGCAAGACAACGAGTACTGACGATCTCCCTTAGTCGGGATGATGGTGTAGAAACCTAAGTTTAAAAAAAGATGCACAAGATGCCCACAGATACTCAAGAAATCAAAAAGACAGCCCAGAATTACCTAGTGTTAGAATGAAATTGATCACACACCGTCTGGAAAGCACACAGTTCTACAAGTCTCTATGTACGCAGGGAAATCCAACTACCTTTTTTGTGGGGAAGGATTGTTTCATAGAACATCTAGCGGCAACCCTGGGTAAGTGGGTACTGTTTTGAGAATGTTTTCAACTTAGTCACCCAATTCTCATCAGGCCCAATCAACCAACTGCCTAACCTCATTTAGTTTTGAAAAATAATGTCACAAATGTGTCCAGAGTGGGATAAAATGCACAGTAGAGAGTTCATTAACATGCCATCTGCATGCAAAACAAGGGGATTCCAGAGGCAGAATGCTTTGGTAGGCCACTAGAAATCAAATTCCAGGCTAAAAAATATAGAACACAACTTAGGGAGAAAAATATTATAGCTACACCTTTACTTCACCCACAGCAAAGACTGTCTGGTTTTCAAGAACTCCAAAGCCAGCCTGAATTCTCTTTCCCTCTTTTTTAAAACTTTAAAACATGTTTTACTACTTAAAGAGGGTTAAAAAAAAATTGCTTGCAGCATGAGGTGGTTGATGGAGTTTCGTGAATCATATCCATTCCCATGAAGAAAGAAAGGCCTAGCTAGACCTCAGTGTCAGAAATCCATTTAGGATTGCCCGTCTTTTGAAAATCAAGCCTGTTTATCTTCCTGATTCACTCAGTAACAAATCAGAAAACTCAAACCTGCCCCCTCCATTTCTTCTGACTCCTACTGCCTCCCTCTACTCTCAGAGAAAGAAAGGATTCGATTTCCAGAGGCTGTAGCTTTAATGAACCAGAGGCCTTTTTTTCCACAGTGGTACCTCAAACTTCATCAAGAGCATTGGAGTCTGCTTTTTTTCTATTGCAATTTTCATTCCGCCTTAGCTCTCCCTGACACACCTGTGAAGTGTCACCAAATGCTGTATCACATCAACTTTCAAAAACTGCCAACTCTGCTAATGTCTGAGACCTCCTGATGTCACAGCCTTACAGGAGCTTGAAGTACACAAAAGCATAGCTTGAGTTTTACCACACACAGCAAAAGCACCTGTGCGGGTGGTTAGGGCAGAGGGTCTTGTTGACAGTCGTGAAATAAGACAAACAAAACCATTGAAATGAGATGTGCGGCAGGGGTGTTTGTGGGGCCTGTACATCCTTCTTCCCGAACTGCAGTGAGAGACCCCAGCCCCTTAAACTCCCTCGCAGAGCTATTTATCTAGAAAATTGTTCCTTCCATTCTCCCTACCCTCCTTTTTATCACGACAGAAATTTCCTCATAGCCTAGAATTCTAAGAGAAAATATTTCATCTATTATCAATTTCATAAACATCCACTCCCACCCACTGCCAAAAAAAAGAAACACCACTGGTAAATATTATTCAGGGTATGGTTTGTACTGGCTATTCAGCTCTGGGTACAGATGGCATTTATTGAAAAACTGGAATGTATCATGGTTTTTGGTTATACTATAGAGTAGTATAACCAAGTAATTGAGTATACAGGTCCTGCAGCCTCCATACCTGGTGCAAATCTTGCCTACTCCTCAGTGTTGTCATCAGACTTCACTTACTAATTTATGACCTTAGGCCATAATGTACACATATCTACAAAGCATCTTGCCCTTTTCTATTGATATTCTGTAGTTTGAATCTATAGGTATGTTGATCTATACATATTTTTCCAGGTCCTTATAATCTAAGGTGGATATATGTATATCCATCCATAACCAATGAGAAGGGTAATTTAGTCTTTGGACTAAAAAAAACACATACTGGCTAGCTTCAGTCTCATTTTGCACATAGTAGAATAAGACTAAAAGATAGCATGCAAAGGGCCATTGGGTTGCGAGATACCCCATGAAATAACATATAGAAATTATGGGCTTTAAGAATTGGTACTTTGGCACCCAAATCCACTGCAGTCAACAGTCTGTGCAAAAACACACACAAAAATAAGTCTTTTTTGCTTTTTGCTTCACCATTTTATATCAACATTAAAGAATGTTTCATTAAATTGGAGTAGATATTTTTAACCATTTTTCCCTTTGTAATAAAGGCAGCTTGGATTTAATATGTTACTTGTTCAAGTAACTTATTTTAAAAAGTACAATTTTTTGTATCTTTTTAAACCCTAGCAATTAATGGGAAAATAGAAAGTACAGCCAACAAAATTTTAAAATAATCTGAGAATTGTTAGTGTACAAGTAAAGGTATAATTTGTTCTCTTTGAATGTCTCAGTGCTTTCCCATCCTAGTATCAGTTCCTTTGAGGTATGTCTACTTTTTACATCACACTAGAATATGTAAAAACTTTTCCTAAAACTGTTCATGTGTATTACTTCTTTTCTACTTATACAAGTACAAATGACTTTTATATAATCTAATTTACTGTAAGGTCTTTTACGTGGCTCAAGCCACAGCTCATTCAAACATTCTAAACACATCCTTTACTACTTTGTATGGAGTATTTTGATCCATTTTTCTTTCTGAACTAATATGATTATGAAAGTCTTGTTCTTGTTCCTCAGCAACAACAATTTGTGGGCAGAGTTATTATCAATTATACCTAAATATTCATCATGAAGGAGTTGAGATTTCTCAAAATTCAAAAGAAATATCTCTTAGAGCAAGGCTGAAATGTGGGCAATCTAAATAAGTTGGCATTTCAGGTTGGATAAAGACAAAATGCAATGTTTTTTTAAGAGGAAAGAAACTAGTTATAGCTAACAGGATAAAGCACATCATCAGTGCAGGTAATTTTACCAAAATGTCCTAAATGCCAGCATTCAATAGCAATTCTGGGACCCTGGGCCTTAATAACAACACCCAACACGTTGGAGGCTGCGGCAAAACCAAAGTAATATTGACCCCACCTCTACTTAAAATTGTGACATTTTGTTCATCATGTTTTTTGCATTGATTTTAAAATGCTGCATTAAAAGATTATCTTAATTACTGATTTTTTGACACCTCCTTAAATTCTACACCCAAAATAAGTGCCCACTAACCTCGACCTTTCTCTTAGCCCTGCTTAATAAGTAATCTCCCTGAACTTTAGTTACCTCATCTGTAAAACTGAGGGAATAATAATTCAAAGGATTATGAGGGCCTAATAATATTGCATGTGTAAGTACTTGTTCATTGTAAACGTAAATGTATAAATACATTTACAAAGCTTTATGCAACTCCAAGATAAAGTTATTATATTAAACATTGTATTTAAAGATGTAAGGTTTATGGCAAGTTTAAGTCCCATGATTGATGACAGAAACTGAATCAGAGGCCTTAGAGAAATAGAATTTAAGACACACCTATTCCTACGAAACCTTATTTAAGTAAAGAAAAAGGTACAGTAACAACCCAAGAAATCAATTTCCTTTCCAGGTTTCATAATTAATCTTCATTTGTAAATCCTGTTTGTCCTCAGATTCTCTTTACAGTTCCTAAGAACATTCAATTCACCAAAAATGAAAAATTAATTTAGGAAGAAACTCTTAAGACAAAACTTGCAGCTCAAACAACAGGTGAAAGCATACAAATATAAAAATTGTTTTTGAAGAAGTTGGGGATGTGAATCTCTTAGTTCAAGATGGGGGGTTGTTCTAGAGTGAAGGAAGGTGAGATGCCTCCTGTTCTCATGAGCTAATGATTGTTTCCAACTGGTTAGAATTCAGTGCTAATTGCATTTTAAAACACCACCTCTGAAATCTTTTTTCTCTCTCAGGATCTTGCATCCATGTTTCACATTTTCAATGCAACCTTTGCACTTCACCTTTCTCACTCAACAAATTCTGAATGTCAGATCTACTGGAAGAACTCAGTTCAGATCCTTCCTCTCCCAGCAGGTTTTGATCTGGTGGTGATGATGTCAATACCTAGGAAAGGCTGTCCTGCCCTGGTTCTGAGGGGAGAGAGACAATTAAAATCGGTACTTTGGTGACTCTACTCAGGCTTGTCCATTCTAACAGGGAGTCATTAAACAACTTTCCAGTGTCATTCAAAGAACTTATAACAGAATCAATTGATTTTCATCCTCTGCTTTATTAGTTGTGATTTAGGAAATAGAATGGCCCTGTTTACACAGCTGTAACATGTCAGGGCCTGTAGTACATTATTGGCTTGAGGCCTCCGAGTTGCCGTCCATTCTCAGCAGAATCAATCTGAACTTGAAAACATTCCCTCTAGGAAACATGCACGTATCTACTAGCATAAAGCACTTCTTGTACAACTGAAAACAGTATTCACTTGAGGTAAGTTGCAAGTTCACCTTCCAAAAATCAGCCCCCGCTTGTCATTGCTCTCAGCATGTTCACTATGGGAGAAGAGGGCTACAAATGCCTCTTTAACTAGGTACCCAGCATCGGTGAATGTGTTACACTTTGCTGCTAGTCAGATCTCAGACTCTGCAAGTGGGAGTAGCTGCCTGTTTAACATGCGTTCAGAGCACTGCCAATCTAAAATGGCTGCTCAGTAATACTTTAATTGCAGTTTCATGGAAACAAATTGCTATTTAACTGCAATAAGCATTTCTGTGACTTGGCTGGACTAACAATAGGTGAGTCTTAGTAACAAAGCTACAAGTAACATTAACTTGTAAATGGCCTTTTTCCAATGGCCTCTTAAAGGAGTCATAGGTGGGACAGCACCCAGGACAGAACTCCCTGGTGAAGGGTGAAGGGGTCTTTGGGGTGAAGGGTGAAAGGATTTTTTGATTTCCTTAATTTAAATACAATTAGGCTACACAGAAACTCTTCACTAGACTCCATATGTAGATCTTGGGTTCACTGTTATATGATTTATGGGCCCTAAGAAACATTTTATATAAATAGTAGTACACATTAGAATCTTACTATATTGACATTTGAAGCCCTTTAAGGGCTTCATTTTAGATGTTCAGTTGTTTCAAATATCTGTTAATAAGGGCAAAAGAATTTAAACACAGCTAATATTAAGAGGATGACAATTTCACAACTTCATTTTGGTGTGACAGTTTTCTCATTTTGTATTTTATAAGACACTACAGTCCAGGTTAAACTATTTCCTAATAAATCATGAAAGAGCTGAAAATAGTTTCTAGTGGCAAACAATTTGGTTTGGAAAAGCTTCAGGCTCCCCTGCCTTGCGGGATGTGTAAATCTAACTAGACAGTTAGGTAAAAAACATTAAACCCTTTTAGAGGACAATCTTTTTACAAAATTGTTTCATTAGCAAGAGTGACAATTTGCATGATTGAGACATTTATATGTATCATAAACATAATTTTTTTTATCGGTTCAGCAGGGCTAAGTAACGTTTGCTTTTATTTTTAATTGCACTTGCTTGTAGGGACTGGGGGCCATCTTGCTCTATGACATGCTTAATATTAAGTAAATCCTTTCAAAAGAAGTGTCCATCTCGCTAACTAGTAACATCACAAATGCAATGGATGAAAGGTAGAATAAACTCATAGACTTTTTTTTTTTTTTCCTAAGCAATGCTGAGGTTGGGGGAGGAACTGCACACAATCGCTGCTCACATCTGAATAAACCTGAGTGTTTTTAGTAGCTTTCCATCCACACAGAGCATCCCCATTAGAGCCAGGTTTTATTGTTTGAAATGCCTCTGGTTTCAAGAAAGTGTTTTACCTAAAGCAAGACTACTACTTAAATATGTTCTATTGTATATTCATAGCTCCATTAGTCCTTCTCCAATTTAGCACATCAAAGAGAAGGCTTCATCACTTGCATGTGGATTATACTAACATGAGTGACATTTGTAATCTTATAGGTCTGCAACTTAAGAAATGCTTTTAGAAGCTCATTATTAAATACGCAGCAGTGCTTGAGGAACCAGCCATATAATAGTTTATTTAAAGTCTGTAATGACCTTAGCCCTCCACATCACTAAATGCCACAATATATTATTTACTAAAATTATTAACCACCTCCTTTGAATTTCTACACTATCAGGGACATGAGTGCTCATGCCAAAAAGAATATAGAAAATGCCTGCAATCTCATTAACATATTTCCCCCTTTACCATCCCAGTCTAACTTCCTTGAGAAAGTTTCTTAAAGGAAAAAAACAAAAACAAAAACAAGAACCAGCAACTAGCTTGAAGAAATTCCCCAAGGATCTAATTCAGACAGACATCTAATTCAAACAGATATATATGTGATTTCTTCATATTATTTCCTTGCATTTTGTTTTTATAAGGTTCTAACAAAATTATTCACTTCTGCCTTTACAATCTCCTCTAGGTTTGAGGTTCAAGCAACTGATTTTTTTCCCCCCTGCCCTGGAATCTCTGAAAACAGGAAGTGAGCACATTTCTCAAAGGGAAGCTGACTGGTAGTTGAGATGTGCTGGGCTAGACCTCTCTACATGGCTCCATGGCTATTCTCAGAGGGAGGGTCTACACCAGGCGCTTTTCTGGAACAAAATAAATGCCATCTTAAAAAAGAAAATTTTAAATACTAGTGTTCACACACCTGGTTTTATTAGTCTGTGATGGAAGTTATAGTTGAAATTTGCTCACATCTAAGGAAGCTGGCAGTACAACCTCAGCCTGCAGGCCTATTTGGTTTTCCTCCTTCTAGCACTAGCTGTGTTATACCCACATGCTTTCCGGAGGGCAGCTCTGCGGGCAGTGCAGGCGCTGTCGTGGACATTCTGCTGCCTGCAACCAGCAACTCAGTATCTCAAGACTAAGACTAAATGAAGTCAGAATCTTCCCCCAAAATACATACAGAAAGGCAGAGTCAGTCAAGAAGTCTAGGAGCAAAACAAAATAAACATATCTTATAGCCGACCACACGAGCCTAAAGGTCACCAGGAAACAGCTACTTCACCCATCAAAGATCACTATAAAAGAACTCTGGGTCCCTACAACTAGGTGAGTTTCAAAATATGTACAGTTATGACTTAGAAATTGTGACTTCCTTCAAAAGCTATAAACTTGGTAAGAGAGCAGGATGGTTGTGTCATATATATATATATATATATATATATATATATTTTTTTTTTTTTACATACTTTTCATCAATACCCAAGGCTTTGCTATTGAGAAAAAGAATAAACAAAATAGTGGATACTCAAGTATTTATATATAAACACAAAAGACTTACTGTGATCTAGAAGTGTAACGAAATGCTGTTAACAGAATATTCTTGACTTATAGAAAGGACTGTTAGAAACTTTGCTTTGTACCCCTGCCAATAATGGATGGCGTGGTTAAGTAATTTGAAGAATATCTTACTGGTCAAGAGCTAAATAAATATACCACCTCCCTCAACTCCTTCAAATTTAAAGTGAGCTTGTTATTCAACAATAAAAACTGAATGTTTCCAAAATACAGAAAAGAAAAAGCAGTGTTTAAACCCAAACACCATTAAATATTTTTTCTTTTAAGTTTTTATTATTTAAATACACCATACTAGAGCAAATGTCTCTGAAAATATCACAAATAAAAGATTTTTTTTTTCTTCATTCAGCAAATTAGAAGTGGGGGAATTTTCTACACAGTAGCTGCTATGAGCCTGATTTTTTTTCCAATTTTTTTTTCTTTTTTTCATTCTTTTTTTTTTTTCTTTGCCATGGGAGTAGCAACATTAGGACAAAACACTTACATGCATACATACATTGTATTTTACAGAGATACAATAAGTGTTTGTGATAGAATATCACAAAAGCCACATCTCTTTCCTTTATCTCATGTTCAGTTTTGATTGAAACACGTTTCCTTACAACACTTAAATATACAAAGAGCAAATAGAATGTTGTTAAGGTAAAACACAGGGTACAAACTCTGGCCAGTGCCCTGCTAATTGTTAATGAGGGTAGAAAGCAGATTTGAATGCTTCTTTTAATTAGCTTCATTAGTCATTTCCCTCCCCCCCCAGCTCCCTCCCCCCCCCCCAAGATGTCCTCTGGTGGATCTTTTTTCATTTTCTCTACAGTCTCCCATTAGCCCAGGTTCATGGAGTCCTTAATGTTCATATTCAGTCATTTTAATACACCAATAAATGCGGGAAGGGCAATCAAGACTAAAGAAGGTGCAATGGCATGGAGCTGGCACTGGTGCTAGCTACAAAGGTGACTTGTCTATTGAAGACACATGGGATCCACCTGTGATGAACAAATCTGAGATGAAGGCACGCATTCTGCATTACTCTGACCTTTTAGCAGACCTGCAAGAAATAAAAACGGGCATCTTAGCTAAAATGCTAAATTTGAGAGATATTAAACTCAAATATGACTGCTTTTGTCTTCCCCACATTCGCTAATCTTCTTCTATTAGATTACTTTCCAACTGTGACTTGATAGAGGCTTTCTATGCTACTTACTCTGGCAGTGAAGAACTAAAGCATAACATTTTCTGCAGTTTTACTAGCAAAGAAAATGAGACAGAAAATGGACACTCAGAAAGTTTCTGGTGTAAAGTACTACAATTAATTGCTTAACTCTGTTAAGAGAAAGTGTCTTTCCAAAAGGAATGTAACATCTTGCCCAGCAGTGGGATCTTGAATTTTTTAAATAGCGGGGACATTCCAAGACAAGTTCCTACCCAGGAAGTTTGGGGTTAATAAACTCAACCGTGTAACCTTTAGGAATGTTGCTTAAACTGCTTGTGTCTCAGTTTCCTCATCTTTAAAGAAGGGATAATGACGCTGTTATGATAATTACATAATACATAGGGGAGCACTTTCAACAGTGCTTGGCCCTTAATAAAACCTCAACGAATAATGGCAGTTATCATTATTATTCTGATATCCCCATGTGAAAAATATTCACCCATTTGGTACTACCTATAGGTGTATGTGTGTCTGTATGAAAATTTCTATGTACAAATATTCACATATTTTTCACTATTTCCTATCTGCTATGTCTGCTATAGTTACACAAATATGTGAATCAATACATGTAATGTGTTAATGACTTGTGATAGAAAAAAGAACATAGTTCAATGCAAGGGTAGCTTCAATGTCTAAGTCAGAAATGGAAATCCACACACTTGTCAAATACAATCTGTTTGCAATTACCAAAATGAAATAATATATATTAGGTTTTTATGGTTTTTAAATGACATTTTGAGCTTCCCAGAAGTTCTCATTTCACTCTTTCCCTAACTTACAAAAAGCCTGTAGTCTATTAGGAACTGCAACCCCCCACTTCTAAGCTAATTAAAGTGGTGGAGGCTTAATTCCCCAGAGTGGAAGCTCAGTGTGAGAAAGGTAATTTGTCTGTCCAGAACAAAGATGCGGCAGCAGCCAGCAAGCATATTTAATAAATGAGCATCAAATGTCCTCTACGATGGACACACACAACACCAATTATGTAACTATGGGGGAACTGCGAAGTGACATGTCAACTAGAACACTCACTAAATTTTCCTCCAACTAAAGAGATGTGATCTAACTCTGTTCCACTGAAAAGCACAGATAATTCTAGATGGTACCATCACACTTTTGAGTGGAAGAAAAAAATTCCAGAACAGGCAGCAATCTACAAAAGAAAAAATTAGCCACAATTCCTGATTCACATAACCCTCTAGAAGGCAGTATTCTCCCGAAGCTAGCCAAGCCTCCTTTAAGTGATATAGGTTACAAAATGTTGTAGATCCTTGAAAACTAGTGGCCTGAGATTTCAGTCCATCTGAAATGCAAGACTTCAATCACTGTATGATTTAAAAGCTTAAAATTATTTTTCTTGGAATATACAACAGCCAATGATGCAGAACAACCACTACACAGCCCAGACCCTGGGAACAAATCTCCGAATAAAAGTTTAAAGGGACCAGACAATGGGGGCCTATATTTTCCATGCAATTAACTGCCTTTAAAGAAGGGATGTTCGAATAATCAACTCATTGCTTTTAAGCCAGAGGATGCTTGAGTGTATTTACCACGCATGATACACCAAAAATGTAATTGATTCTGCGAATAGAAGGAAAACGGCCAAAATAAATGTCTAATTTTCCCTACCAAAAATATGGAGAACAAGAGAAGAGAAAATAATAAAACAAAGCCATTTGTCATTTCTCCCCATCTCATCGCCTCCAGAAAAGAAACGCCACAGGGTTTTGGGAAAATAATTTTAAAGCCTCTCCAGTTCCAAAAAGCAGTTTATGTTCCATCAGGAAGTGTGTTTTCATTAACTCTTCCCCCTTGCCCTCTCATTAATATCTCTCTGGACCATGTTCAGCTTGCCCAAAACCTTTATTTATAAAAACTACCTTGTGAATTGACCGTGCTCATGGTGAGCTGAGCACCAAGGGCAAAAATGTGAGACACTTATGCCAACGGGGAAATGTTCTTAATTAACAGCACCCCCAAAACACAGCTTCTCACCAAGGTCTGACAAGAACATATCCTTAAATTGTATTTCCTTGTGCCTTTTAAGAGCTATTAATTTTTGAAGGCCACCTGTCTCTTTTTTGTCTTCCAACATTAAGAAAATATACACTAATAGGTTCTTATTCATTGCCTAAAATATATTTAGTGTTCCAAAATGAATACCCTACCACTGCCATCCTGGAAAAGGTGTAGAAAACAGATTTCAATGAAAGGCACAATACATGTAATCTCATCAACAGGTAAACCTGGTTTTTCTGCAGTTCTCCTCCCTAACACCTCTAAATTTACGCCATCTTATACTGTAAAAGATGGTATGAAAGCCTGCTCATATTTCTCAGGTGTGCTTTATACTTAGTCCCTACCTAA
Source organism: Macaca fascicularis (assembly GCF_037993035.2). Classification (NCBI taxonomy): domain Eukaryota; kingdom Metazoa; phylum Chordata; class Mammalia; order Primates; family Cercopithecidae; genus Macaca; species Macaca fascicularis. Next base: position 147,387,407 of record NC_088375.1, read on the forward strand.
CATTGCTATTGCCTGTATTCAGTGCTTCACAATCTAGCAACATTTTCCATCTCATTTCTACATCCTTTCATTCTCACCATGCATGCTGGTGAACTGCAACAATCATTTTTTTGTATAGTACTTTGCTAAGTCAGAGAAAGAAATGGTATAAAACCAGCAACAAAGTGAAGCTCTAACTCGGGGAAAAATTAAGCTTTGACATCAGGAGCGGACAGGTCTACCATTTTATTCCTAGCATATTTTTTCTTTTTTGCTAGTAACTACAAACAGCTTTGCCTCTATTTTGAATAGGTACCTCAAAATATTTGTTACTCATTCATTGTTCTCAACTCTGCCCTGTAGATTCACTTCATTAGAATCCAGATCATAAAAACCTTTAAGCATTTATATGTCTAGGCACTCCTTAAAGAAGCTTGAAATGCCTCATCAGCAGTGACTGGTTAGTTTCCAATTAAAGAGTTTGACTTTTATTCTTAAAATGGTTATTCTATGTAGCTTCCCATATTAATAAATTAAATAAAAGTGCACATAATTTCATGTAATTAACACTAAGAAACGGAACATACAGTTAAAATTATCATAAACTTGAGCAAGGGAACCTTTTCATCAAATATGAAATCAAATATGCTGCATCAAAATATGGCAGCATAATTTTAATGGTTAAAAGTTTTCAATTATTTGTCATCCACCCACCTCTACCACCGCACTAAGAAAATGCATTACAGAAGACAAAGAAGTCTATTATTTTCCCCAAGATTTTTGAAGCTTGCTAAATTCCTATTTGCAGATAAATGTTGTTGTTTTTTTTTTTTTGTGATCCTTACTACAGACATTAATGAAGTTCCTATTGTAAATCCATAAAGAATTACCAAGTGAAGTGTGCACTTTTTGTTTCAATGCAATAACTCAGTGCTGTGTGATTGCCTGGGTTAATGATGAAAAAGTCAAACATACTATCAGAGCTGATGGAAAAATCTATCACCAATCTGAAATTAAAATTCATCTGTGGTCAATAAGATTTAATATCCATGCAAGTGGCGCTGTAAAGAGTAAATGAATCAATGTCATCAATACATAATCAGTATGAAATATGATGTGAATAAAATTATGCACACGAGTCACACATTTCACTCTTTTCTGGGCCAGTGTGGAATGAACAGTCTCTTAACTGAAGGTTGACAGTAATTGTTACAAATTAGGCACAGCAGTTATCAAAATGCACTCACTTGCATAGCTATAGGACTTATTAAGGAGATTAAAATAGATCTGAAACTATCCAGTACTGGGGGTGCTGGACAACTGTTGATCACCAATTTTTCCCTCTGGAATATCTTCTAATACTACATGACTTGTATATTTGTATAATTTCCTAATTTTTAATTCTGGTACAAGGACTTTCAAGTTGTAGATTAAGAATCAAGATACATAATCTTTAATGGCACTATTAATGGCACTAAGCAGGTTAGCAAAAACAAGAACTTGGTTTTAAATGTCATAACTTATTCAAATGTTATGGTACCACCAAAGAACAAAAATGCCCTCCCATGGAATTACAGAATGTTTTGTAAAATTACTCTTCCAGAAGTAAATGAATCGTAAATTGGGTTTGGAAAGGCAGGTGTCCGGATTGCTATTCCTAATGCAGAAATCATTCTTTCATGACAAAGATCTTTATTCTCTTTGCCTACCATAAATGTTCTAATTTTCCTCCCACAATAACATATCACATCACGTTTCTGAATTTCAAAATTGTCAAATGGAATAAATAACCAGTTATATGGAAGCTTTACATTTTGTTTGCTTTTGCATGTGATAATCTTATGTTCAATGTTGAGTGAAGCTACAGATATAACCAAGTCAGGATGTATTTTTTTTTTAACTACAAAGGATTCACAATTTCATCAGCTATCCTACTTCTGAACACTCTATGTACAACTAGTAATCTACATTTCTTTAAAAGGGCACACAAAAATACAACCACCCCAGAAAACTCTCTTGCTAGGTTAAGAGGCTGAACCTTCCAACTTGCTGTAATAAAGCTTATTAGTAATTGCTGGGTATTCACCTTCTGGTCTGGCAGTAGTGGATTGCTCTGAAGTGAATTCAAATGGCCATTGATGAGAGCTGTAGGTCTATCATGTTCACAAAATAAACTGCCATTGATGTAGTGAAACCGATCTCCCGGGACCAGGCGATTCCGGCAGGTAGAGCATGTAAAACACTGAAAGGGAAAAACAAACCCACTGAAAACAAGGTACAAATTAAGTATTTTTTTGGTCACAAGTTTATACTGGTTTTTAAGCAGGTATCTGTCAAGTACAGAGGCACTTAGGGTTTAGCGTTTTTTCTTCCTTCGACAGAACTCCAGAAAACAGCCAAACTGCTATCAATTGGACCAGGCTAAATGAGGACAAATCCAAATACGTGTGTATTTCTGTCTGCAGCATAGGGGAAGTGTGGTCTGTGCATGTGGATGTGTAACAATCACTGCCATGCTACAATTTCAATCATTCTTTTAAGTGTCTGCAGCTTGAGAAAACAGTTCATACCAAGGAGAAATGCTTTGTCCCCACGTAGGTAGGAAAGGTATGATT